>NC_092737.1:32557352-32597352 GCF_047496885.1 Scyliorhinus torazame | reverse complement strand
AGAGAGTGACAGGGAGCGAGAGGGAGGGAGCGAGAGAGAGAGAGAGAGGGAGCGAGAGAGAGGGAGCGAGAGAGAGGGAGGGGGAGCAAGAGTGAGGGAGGGAGCGAGACAGAGGGAGGGAGGGAGGGAGAGGGAGGGAGCGAGATAGGGAGAGGGAGTGAGAGAGAGGGAGAGGGAGTGAGAGAGAGGGAGAGGGAGCGAGAGAGAGGGAGAGGGAGCGAGAGAGAGGGAGAGGGAGCGAGAGCGAAAGAGAGTGAGAGGGAGCGAGAGAGAGTGAGAGGGAGCGAGAGAGAGGGGGAGCGAGAGAGAGGGAGGGAGCGAGAGAGAGAGAGAGAGGGAGCGAGAGAGAGTGAGGGGGGAGCGAGAGTGAGGGAGGGAGCGAGACAGAGGGAGGGAGGGAGAGGGAGAGAGCGAGAGAGGGAGAGGGAGTGAGAGAGAGGGAGAGGGAGTGAGAGAGAGCGAGCGAGAGGGAGCGAGAGCGAGCAAGAGGGAGCGAGAGCGAGCAAGAGGGAGCGAGAGCGAGCAAGAGGGAGCGAGAGCGAGCAAGAGGGGAGCGAGACGGAGTGAGAGGGAGTGAGGGAGAGGGAGCGAGAGGGAGTGAGGGAGAGGGAGCGAGAGGGAGAGAGAGAGAGGGAGCGAGAGAGAGAGAGAGCGAGAGAGAGGGAGAGCGAGAGAGAGGGAGGGAGCGAGAGAGAGAGAGAGAAGGATCGAGAGAGAGAGAGAGGGAGCGAGAGAGGGGGAGGGAACGAGTGAGAGAGAGAGGGAGCGAGAGAGAGGGAGCGAGAGCGGGAGAGGGAGCGAGAGAGAGAGAGAGAGAGGGAGCGAGAGAGAGGGAGAGAGAGCGAGAGAGAGGGATGGAGGGAGAGAGAGGGAGGGAGCAAGAGAGAGGGGGAGCGAGAGAGAGTGAGGGAGCGAGAGAGAGAGAGAGAGAGAGGGAGCGAGAGAGGGGGAGGGAACGAGAGAGAGAGAGAGGGAGCGAGAGAGAGGGAGAGGGAGCGAGAGAGAGAGAGAGAGAGGGAGCGAGAGAGAGGGAGGGATCGAGAGTGAGGGAGGGAGCGAGACAGAGGGAGGGAGGGAGCGAGAGGGAGTGAGAGAGAGGGAGAGGGAGTGAGAGAGAGCGAGCGAGAGGGAGCGGGAGCGAGAGCGAGCAAGAGGGAGCGAGACGGAGCGACAGGGAGTGAGGGAGAGGGAGCGAGGGAGAGGGAGCGAGGGAGAGGGAGCGAGAGAGAGGGAGCGAGAGAGAGAGAGAGAGGGAGCGAGAGATAGAGAGAGAGAGAGAGGGAGCGAGAGAGAGAGAGAGGGAGCGAGAGAGAGGGAGAGCTAGAGAGAGGGAGGGAGCGAGAGAGAGAGAGAGAGAGGGATCGAGAGAGAGAGAGGGAGCGAGAGAGGGGGAGGGAACGAGAGAGAGAGAGAGGGAGCAAGAGAGAGGGAGCGAGAGAGGGGGAGGGAACGAGAGAGCAAGAGGGAGCGAGAGCGAGCAAGAGGGAGCGAGACGGAGCGAGAGGGAGTGAGGGAGAGGGAGCGAGAGGGAGTGAGGGAGAGGGAGCGAGAGAGAGAGAGAGAGGGAGCGAGAGAGAGAGAGAGCGAGAGAGAGGGAGAGCGAGAGAGAGGGAGGGAGCGAGAGAGAGAGAGAGAAGGATCGAGAGAGAGAGAGAGGGAGCGAGAGAGGGGGAGGGAACGAGTGAGAGAGAGAGGGAGCGAGAGAGAGGGAGCGAGAGCGGGAGAGGGAGCGAGAGAGAGAGAGAGAGGGAGCGAGAGAGAGGGAGAGAGAGCGAGAGAGAGGGATGGAGGGAGAGAGAGGGAGGGAGCAAGAGAGAGGGGGAGCGAGAGAGAGTGAGGGAGCGAGAGAGAGAGAGAGAGAGAGAGGGAGCGAGAGAGGGGGAGGGAACGAGAGAGAGAGAGAGGGAGCGAGAGAGAGGGAGAGGGAGCGAGAGAGAGAGAGAGAGAGAGGGAGCGAGAGAGAGGGAGGGATCGAGAGTGAGGGAGGGAGCGAGACAGAGGGAGGGAGGGAGTGAGAGAGAGCGAGCGAGAGGGAGCGAGAGCGAGCAAGAGGGAGCGAGACGGAGCGACAGGGAGTGAGGGAGAGGGAGCGAGGGAGAGGGAGCGAGGGAGAGGGAGCGAGAGAGAGGGAGCGAGAGAGAGAGAGAGAGCGAGAGATAGAGAGAGAGAGAGGGAGCGAGAGAGAGAGAGAGGGAGCGAGAGAGAGGGAGAGCTAGAGAGAGGGAGGGAGCGAGAGAGAGAGAGAGAGAGGGATCGAGAGAGAGAGAGGGAGCGAGAGAGGGGGAGGGAACGAGAGAGAGAGAGAGGGAGCGAGAGAGAGGGAGCGAGAGAGGGGGAGGGAACGAGAGAGAGAGAGGGAGCGAGAGAGCGGGAGAGGGAGCGAGAGAGAGAGCGAGGGAGCGAGAGAGAGGGAGAGGGAGCGAGAGAGAGGGAGAGGGAGCGAGAGAGAGGGAGAGGGAGCGAGAGAGAGGGAGAGGGAGCGAGAGAGAGGGAGAGGGAGCAAGAGAGAGTGAGAGGGAGCGAGAGAGAGGGAGGGAGCGAGAGAGAGAGAGAGAGAGAGGGAGCGAGAGAGGGGGAGGGAACGAGAGAGAGAGAGAGGGAGCGAGAGAGAGGGAGAGGGAGCGAGAGAGAGAGAGAGAGAGGGAGCGAGGGAGAGGGAGCGAGAGAGAGGGAGCGAGAGAGAGGGAGCGAGAGAGAGAGAGAGAGGGAGCGAGAGATAGAGAGAGAGAGGGAGCGAGAGAGAGAGAGAGGGAGCGAGAGAGAGGGAGAGCGAGAGAGAGGGAGGGAGCGAGAGAGAGAGAGAGAGAGAGGGATCGAGAGAGAGAGAGGGAGCGAGAGAGGTGGAGGGAACGAGAGAGAGAGAGAGAGAGGGAGCGAGAGAGGGGGAGGGAACGAGAGAGAGAGAGGGAGCGAGAGAGCGGGAGAGAGAGGGAGCGAGAGAGAGGGAGCGAGAGCGGGAGAGGGAGCGAGAGAGAGAGAGAGAGAGGGAGCGAGAGAGAGGGAGAGAGAGCGAGAGAGAGGGATGGAGGGAGAGAGAGGGAGGGAGCAAGAGAGAGGGGGAGCGAGAGAGAGTGAGGGAGCGAGAGAGAGAGAGAGAGAGAGGGAGCGAGAGAGGGGGAGGGAACGAGAGAGAGAGAGAGGGAGCGAGAGAGAGGGAGAGGGAGCGAGAGAGAGAGAGAGAGAGGGAGCGAGAGAGAGGGAGGGATCGAGAGTGAGGGAGGGAGCGAGACAGAGGGAGGGAGGGAGCGAGAGGGAGTGAGAGAGAGGGAGAGGGAGTGAGAGAGAGCGAGCGAGAGGGAGCGGGAGCGAGAGCGAGCAAGAGGGAGCGAGACGGAGCGACAGGGAGTGAGGGAGAGGGAGCGAGGGAGAGGGAGCGAGGGAGAGGGAGCGAGAGAGAGGGAGCGAGAGAGAGAGAGAGAGGGAGCGAGAGATAGAGAGAGAGAGAGAGGGAGCGAGAGAGAGAGAGAGGGAGCGAGAGAGAGGGAGAGCTAGAGAGAGGGAGGGAGCGAGAGAGAGAGAGAGAGAGGGATCGAGAGAGAGAGAGGGAGCGAGAGAGGGGGAGGGAACGAGAGAGAGAGAGAGGGAGCAAGAGAGAGGGAGCGAGAGAGGGGGAGGGAACGAGAGAGCAAGAGGGAGCGAGAGCGAGCAAGAGGGAGCGAGACGGAGCGAGAGGGAGTGAGGGAGAGGGAGCGAGAGGGAGTGAGGGAGAGGGAGCGAGAGAGAGAGAGAGAGGGAGCGAGAGAGAGAGAGAGCGAGAGAGAGGGAGAGCGAGAGAGAGGGAGGGAGCGAGAGAGAGAGAGAGAAGGATCGAGAGAGAGAGAGAGGGAGCGAGAGAGGGGGAGGGAACGAGTGAGAGAGAGAGGGAGCGAGAGAGAGGGAGCGAGAGCGGGAGAGGGAGCGAGAGAGAGAGAGAGAGGGAGCGAGAGAGAGGGAGAGAGAGCGAGAGAGAGGGATGGAGGGAGAGAGAGGGAGGGAGCAAGAGAGAGGGGGAGCGAGAGAGAGTGAGGGAGCGAGAGAGAGAGAGAGAGAGAGGGAGCGAGAGAGGGGGAGGGAACGAGAGAGAGAGAGAGGGAGCGAGAGAGAGGGAGAGGGAGCGAGAGAGAGAGAGAGAGAGAGGGAGCGAGAGAGAGGGAGGGATCGAGAGTGAGGGAGGGAGCAAGACAGAGGGAGGGAGGGAGTGAGAGAGAGCGAGCGAGAGGGAGCGAGAGCGAGCAAGAGGGAGCGAGACGGAGCGACAGGGAGTGAGGGAGAGGGAGCGAGGGAGAGGGAGCGAGGGAGAGGGAGCGAGAGAGAGGGAGCGAGAGAGAGAGAGAGAGCGAGAGATAGAGAGAGAGAGAGGGAGCGAGAGAGAGAGAGAGGGAGCGAGAGAGAGGGAGAGCTAGAGAGAGGGAGGGAGCGAGAGAGAGAGAGAGAGAGAGGGATCGAGAGAGAGAGAGGGAGCGAGAGAGGGGGAGGGAACGAGAGAGAGAGAGAGGGAGCGAGAGAGAGGGAGCGAGAGAGGGGGAGGGAACGAGAGAGAGAGAGGGAGCGAGAGAGCGGGAGAGGGAGCGAGAGAGAGAGCGAGGGAGCGAGAGAGAGGGAGAGGGAGCGAGAGAGAGGGAGAGGGAGCGAGAGAGAGGGAGAGGGAGCGAGAGAGAGGGAGAGGGAGCAAGAGAGAGTGAGAGGGAGCGAGAGAGAGGGAGGGAGCGAGAGAGAGAGAGGGAGCGAGAGAGGGGGAGGGAACGAGAGAGAGAGAGAGGGAGCGAGAGAGAGGGAGAGGGAGCGAGAGAGAGAGAGAGAGAGGGAGCGAGGGAGAGGGAGCGAGGGAGAGGGAGCGAGAGAGAGGGAGCGAGAGAGAGGGAGCGAGAGAGAGAGAGAGAGGGAGCGAGAGATAGAGAGAGAGAGGGAGCGAGAGAGAGAGAGAGGGAGCGAGAGAGAGGGAGAGCGAGAGAGAGGGAGGGAGCGAGAGAGAGAGAGAGAGAGAGAGGGATCGAGAGAGAGAGAGGGAGCGAGAGAGGTGGAGGGAACGAGAGAGAGAGAGAGAGAGGGAGCGAGAGAGGGGGAGGGAACGAGAGAGAGAGAGGGAGCGAGAGAGCGGGAGAGGGAGCGAGAGAGGGAGAGGGAGCGAGAGAGAGGGAGAGGGAGCGAGAGAGAGGGAGAGGGAGCGAGAGAGAGTGAGAGGGAGCGAGAGAGAGTGAGAGGGAGCGAGAGAGAGGGAGGGAGCGAGAGAGAGAGAGAGAGGGAGCGAGAGAGAGGGAGCGAGAGAGAGGGAGGAGGGAGCGAGAGTGAGGGAGGGAGCGAGACAGAGGGAGGGAGGGAGGGAGAGGGAGGGAGCGAGAGAGGGAGAGGGAGTGAGAGAGAGGGAGATGGAGTGAGAGAGAGCGAGCGAGAGGGAGCGAGAGCGAGCAAGAGGGAGCGAGAGCGAGCAAGAGGGAGCGAGACGGAGCGAGAGGGAGTGAGGGAGAGGGAGCGAGAGAGAGAGAGGGAGGGAGCGAGAGAGAGAGACGGAGCGAGAGAGAGGGAGGGAACGAAAGAGAGAGACAGAGGGAGCGAGAGAGAGGGAGGGATCGAGAGAGAGAGAGGGAGCGAGAGAGAGAGAGGGAGCGAGAGTGAGAGAGGGAGCGAGAGAGAGAGAGGGAGCGAGAGTGAGGGAGAGGGAGCGAGAGTGAGGGAGGGAGCGAGAGAGAGAGATGGAGGGAGAGAGAGGGAGGGAGCAAGAGAGAGGGGGAGCGAGAGAGAGTGAGGGAGTGAGAGAGAGAGAGAGAGAGAGGGAGCGAGAGAGAGGGAGAGGGAGAGGGAGCGAGAGAGAGAGAGAGAGAGAGGGAGCGAGAGCGAGGGAGGGATCGAGAGTGAGGTAGGGAGCGAGACAGAGGGAGGGAGGGAGCGAGAGGGAGTGAGAGAGAGGGAGAGGGAGTGAGAGAGAGCGAGCGAGAGGGAGCGAGAGCGAGCAAGAGGGAGCGAGACGGAGCGAGAGGGAGCGAGGGAGAGGGAGCGAGGGAGAGGGAGCGAGGGAGAGGGAGCGAGGGAGAGGGAGCGAGGGAGAGGGAGCGAGGGAGAGAGAGAGAGAGTGAGCGAGAGATAGAGAGAGAGAGAGAGGGAGCGAGAGAGAGAGAGAGGGAGCGAGAGAGAGGGAGAGCGAGAGAGAGGGAGGGAGCGAGAGAGAGAGAGAGAGAGGGATCGAGAGAGAGAGAGGGAGCGAGAGAGGGGGAGGGAACGAGAGAGAGAGAGAGGGAGCGAGAGAGAGGGAGCGAGAGAGGGGGAGGGAACGAGAGAGAGAGAGGGAGCGAGAGAGCGGGAGAGGGAGCGAGTGAGAGAGAGAGGGAGCGAGATAGAGGGAGAGGGAGCGAGAGAGAGGGAGAGGGAGCGAGAGAGAGGGAGAGGTAGCGAGAGAGAGGGAGAGGGAGCGAGAGAGAGGTAGAGGGAGCGAGAGAGAGTGAGAGGGAGCGAGAGAGAGTGAGAGGGAGCGAGAGAGAGGGAGGGAGCGAGAGAGAGAGAGAGAGGGAGCGAGAGAGAGGGAGCGAGAGAGAGGGAGGGGGGAGCAAGAGTGAGGGAGGGAGCGAGACAGAGGGAGGGAGGGAGGGAGAGGGAGGGAGCGAGATAGGGAGAGGGAGTGAGAGAGAGGGAGAGGGAGTGAGAGAGAGCGAGCGAGAGGGAGCGAGAGCAAGCAAGAGGGAGCGAGAGCGAGCAAGAGGGAGCGAGAGCGAGCAAGAGGGAGCGAGAGGGAGTGAGGGAGAGGGAGCGAGAGAGAGAGAGAGAGGGAGCGAGAGATAGAGAGAGAGAGAGAGGGATCGAGAGAGAGAGAGAGGGAGCGAGAGAGAGGGAGAGGGAGCGAGAGAGAGGGAGAGGGAGCGAGAGAGAGGGAGAGGGAGCGAGAGAGAGGGAGAGGGAGCGAGAGAGAGGGAGAGGGAGCGAGAGAGAGTGAGAGGGAGCGAGAGAGAGGGGGAGCGAGAGAGAGGGAGGGAGCGAGAGAGAGAGAGAGAGGGACCGAGAGAGAGGGAGCGAGAGAGAGGGAGGGGGGAGCGAGAGTGAGGGAGGGAGCGAGACAGAGGGAGGGAGGGAGAGGGAGGGAGCGAGAGAGGGAGAGGGAGTGAGAGAGAGCGAGCGAGAGGGAGCGAGAGCGAGCAAGAGGGAGCGAGAGCGAGCAAGAGGGAGCGAGAGCGAGCAAGAGGGAGCGAGACGGAGCGAGAGGGAGTGAGGGAGAGGGAGCGAGAGGGAGTGAGGGAGAGGGAGCGAGAGAGAGAGAGAGAGGGAGCGAGAGAGAGTGAGAGCGAGAGAGAGGGTGAGCGAGAGAGAGGGAGGGAGCGAGAGAGAGAGAGAGAAGGATCGAGAGAGAGAGAGAGGGAGCGAGAGAGGGGGAGGGAACGAGTGAGAGAGAGAGGGAGCGAGAGAGAGGGAGCGAGAGCGGGAGAGGGAGCGAGAGAGAGAGAGAGGGAGCGAGAGAGAGCGAGAGAGAGGGATGGAGGGAGAGAGAGGGAGGGAGCAAGAGAGAGGGGGAGCGAGAGAGAGTGAGGGAGCGAGAGAGAGAGAGAGAGAGAGGGAGCGAGAGAGGGGGAGGGAACGAGAGAGAGAGAGAGGGAGCGAGAGAGAGGGAGAGGGAGCGAGAGAGAGAGAGAGAGAGGGAGCGAGAGAGAGGGAGGGATCGAGAGTGAGGGAGGGAGCGAGACAGAGGGAGGGAGGGAGCGTGAGGGAGTGAGAGAGAGGGAGAGGGAGTGAGAGAGAGCGAGCGAGAGGGAGCGAGAGCGAGCAAGAGGGAGCGAGACGGAGCGACAGGGAGTGAGGGAGAGGGAGCGAGGGAGAGGGAGCGAGGGAGAGGGAGCAAGAGAGAGGGAGCGAGAGAGAGAGAGAGAGGGAGCGAGAGATAGAGAGAGAGAGAGAGGGAGCGAGAGAGAGAGAGAGGGAGCGAGAGAGAGGGAGAGCTAGAGAGAGGGAGGGAGCGAGAGAGAGAGAGAGAGAGGGATCGAGAGAGAGAGAGGGAGCGAGAGAGGGGGAGGGAACGAGAGAGAGAGAGAGGGAGCGAGAGAGAGGGTGCGAGAGAGTGGGAGGGAACGAGAGAGAGAGAGGGAGCGAGAGAGCGGGAGAGGGAGCGAGAGAGAGGGAGAGGGAGCGAGAGAGAGGGAGAGGGAGCGAGAGAGAGGGAGAGGGAGCGAGAGAGAGGGAGAGGGAGCGAGAGAGAGGGAGAGGGAGCGAGAGAGAGGGAGAGGGAGCGAGAGAGAGTGAGAGGGAGTGAGAGAGAGGGAGGGAGCGAGAGAGAGAGAGAGAGAGGGAGCGAGAGAGAGGGAGCGAGAGAGAGGGAGGGGGGAGCGAGAGTGAGGGAGGGAGCGAGACAGAGGGAGGGAGGGAGCAAGAGAGAGGGGGAGCGAGAGAGAGTGAGGGAGCGAGAGAGAGAGAGAGAGAGAGAGGGAGCGAGAGAGGGGGAGGGAACGAGAGAGAGAGAGAGGGAGCGAGAGAGAGGGAGAGGGAGCGAGAGAGAGAGAGAGAGGGAGCGAGGGAGAGGGAGCGAGGGAGAGGGAGCGAGAGAGAGGGAGCGAGAGAGAGGGAGCGAGAGAGAGGGAGCGAGAGAGAGAGAGAGAGGGAGCGAGAGATAGAGAGAGAGAGAGAGGGAGCGAGAGAGAGAGAGAGAGGGAGCGAGAGAGAGGGAGAGCGAGAGAGAGGGAGGGAGCGAGAGAGAGAGAGAGAGAGAGGGATCGAGAGAGAGAGAGGGAGCGAGAGAGGTGGAGGGAACGAGAGAGAGAGAGAGAGAGGGAGCGAGAGAGGGGGAGGGAACGAGAGAGAGAGAGGGAGCGAGAGAGCGGGAGAGGGAGCGAGAGAGAGAGAGGGAGCGAAAGAGAGGGAGAGGGAGCGAGAGAGAGGGAGAGGGAGCGAGAGAGAGGGAGAGGGAGCGAGAGAGAGTGAGAGGGAGCGAGAGAGAGTGAGAGGGAGCGAGAGAGAGGGAGGGAGCGAGAGAGAGAGAGAGAGAGAGGGAGCGAGAGAGAGGGAGCGAGAGAGAGGGAGGAGGGAGCGAGAGTGAGGGAGGGAGCGAGACAGAGGGAGGGAGGGAGGGAGAGGGAGGGAGCGAGAGAGGGAGAGGGAGTGAGAGAGAGGGAGATGGAGTGAGAGAGAGCGAGCGAGAGGGAGCGAGAGCGAGCAAGAGGGAGCGAGAGCGAGCAAGAGGGAGCGAGACGGAGCGAGAGGGAGTGAGGGAGAGGGAGCGAGAGAGAGAGAGGGAGGGAGGGAGCGAGAGAGACGGAGCGAGAGAGAGGGAGGGAACGAAAGAGAGAGACAGAGGGAGCGAGAGAGAGGGAGGGATCGAGAGAGAGAGAGGGAGCGAGAGAGAGAGAGGGAGCGAGAGTGAGGGAGAGGGAGCGAGAGTGAGGGAGGGAGCGAAAGGAGAGATGGAGGGAGAGAGAGGGAGGGAGCAAGAGAGAGGGGGAGCGAGAGAGAGTGAGGGAGGGAGAGAGAGAGAGAGAGAGAGAGGGAGCGAGAGAGAGGGAGAGGGAGAGGGAGCGAGAGAGAGAGAGAGAGAGAGAGGGAGCGAGAGCGAGGGAGGGATCGAGAGTGAGGTAGGGAGCGAGACAGAGGGAGGGAGGGAGCGAGAGGGAGTGAGAGAGGGGGAGAGGGAGTGAGAGAGAGCGAGCGAGAGGGAGCGAGAGCGAGCAAGAGGGAGCGAGACGGAGCGAGAGGGAGCGAGGGAGAGGGAGCGAGGGAGAGGGAGCGAGGGAGAGGGAGCGAGGGAGAGGGAGCGAGGGAGAGGGAGCGTGAGAGAGAGGGAGCGAGAGAGAGAGAGAGAGAGTGAGCGAGAGATAGAGAGAGAGAGAGGGAGCGAGAGAGAGAGAGAGGGAGCGAGAGAGAGGGAGAGCGAGAGAGAGGGAGGGAGCGAGAGAGAGAGAGAGAGAGAGGGATCGAGAGAGAGAGAGGGAGCGAGAGAGGGGGAGGGAACGAGAGAGAGAGAGAGGGAGCGAGAGAGAGGGAGCGAGAGAGGGGGAGCGAACGAGAGAGAGAGAGGGAGCGAGAGAGCGGGAGAGGGAGCGAGTGAGAGAGAGAGGGAGCGAGAGAGAGGGAGAGGGAGCGAGAGAGAGGGAGAGGGAGCGAGAGAGAGGGAGAGGGAGCGAGAGAGAGGGAGAGGGAGCGAGAGAGAGGGAGAGGGAGCGAGAGAGAGTGAGAGGGAGCGAGAGAGAGTGAGAGGGAGCGAGAGAGAGGGAGGGAGCGAGAGAGAGAGAGAGAGGGAGCGAGAGAGAGGGAGCGAGAGAGAGGGAGGGGGGAGCAAGAGTGAGGGAGGGAGCGAGACAGAGGGAGGGAGGGAGCGAGACAGAGGGAGGGAGCGAGATAGGGAGAGGGAGTGAGAGAGAGGGAGAGTGAGTGAGAGAGAGCGAGCGAGAGGGAGCGAGAGCGAGCAAGACGGAGCGAGAGCGAGCAAGACGGAGCGAGAGGGAGTGAGGGAGAGGGAGCGAGAGAGAGAGAGAGAGGGAGCGAGAGATAGAGAGAGAGAGAGAGGGATCGAGAGAGAGAGAGAGGGAGCGAGAGAGAGGGAGAGGGAGCGAGAGAGAGGGAGAGGGAGCGAGAGAGAGGGAGAGGGAGCGAGAGAGAGGGAGAGGGAGCGAGAGAGAGGGAGAGGGAGCGAGAGAGAGGGAGAGGGAGCGAGAGAGAGGGAGAGGGAGCGAGAGAGAGTGAGAGGCAGCGAGAGAGAGGGGGAGCGAGAGAGAGGGAGGGAGCGAGAGAGAGAGAGAGAGAGAGGGAGCGAGAGAGAGGGAGCGAGAGAGAGGGAGGGGGGAGCGAGAGTGAGGGAGGGAGCGAGACAGAGGGAGGGAGGGAGAGGGAGGGAACGAGAGAGGGAGAGGGAGTGAGAGAGAGGGAGAGGGAGTGAGAGAGAGCGAGCGAGAGGGAGCGAGAGCGAGCAAGAGGGAGCGAGAGCGAGCAAGAGGAAGCGAGAGCGAGCAAGAGGGAGCGAGACGGAGCGAGAGGGAGTGAGGGAGAGGGAGCGAGAGGGAGTGAGGGAGAGGGAGCGAGAGAGAGAGAGAGAGGGAGCGAGAGAGAGAGAGAGCGAGAGAGAGGGAGAGCGAGAGAGAGGGAGGGAGCGAGCGAGAGCGAGAGAAGGATCGAGAGAGAGAGAGAGAGGGAGCGAGAGAGGGGGAGGGAACGAGTGAGAGAGAGAGGGAGCGAGAGAGAGGGAGCGAGAGCGGGAGAGGGAGCGAGAGAGAGAGAGAGGGAGCGAGAGGGAGAGAGAGCGAGAGAGAGGGATGGAGGGAGAGAGAGGGAGGGAGCAAGAGAGAGGGGGAGCGAGAGAGAGTGAGGGAGCGAGAGAGAGAGAGAGAGAGAGGGAGCGAGAGAGGGGGAGGGAACGAGAGAGAGAGAGAGGGAGCGAGAGAGAGGGAGAGGGAGCGAGAGAGAGAGAGAGAGAGGGAGCGAGAGAGAGGGAGGGATCGAGAGTGAGGGAGGGAGCGAGACAGAGGGAGGGAGGGAGCGAGAGGGAGTGAGAGAGAGGGAGAGGGAGTGAGAGAGAGCGAGCGAGAGGGAGCGAGAGCGAGCAAGAGGGAGCGAGACGGAGCGACAGGGAGTGAGGGAGAGGGAGCGAGGGAGAGGGAGCGAGGGAGAGGGAGCGAGAGAGAGAGAGAGAGGGAGCGAGCGAGCGATAGAGAGAGAGAGGGAGCGAGAGAGAGAGAGAGGGAGCGAGAGAGAGGGAGAGCTAGAGAGAGGGAGGGAGCGAGAGAGAGAGAGAGAGAGAGGGATCGAGAGAGAGAGAGAGGGAGCGAGAGAGGGGGAGGGAACGAGAGAGAGAGAGAGGGAGCGAGAGAGAGGGGGCGAGAGAGGGGGTGGGAACGAGAGAGAGAGAGGGAGCGAGAGAGCGGGAGAGAGAGCGAGAGAGAGAGAGAGGGAGCGAGAGAGAGGGAGAGGGAGCGAGAGAGAGGGAGAGGGAGCGAGAGAGAGGGAGAGGGAGCGAGAGTGAGGGAGAGGGAGCGAGAGAGAGGGAGAGGGAGTGAGAGAGAGTGAGAGGGAGCGAGAGAGAGGGAGGGAGGGAGAGAGAGAGAGAGAGGGAGCGAGAGAGAGGGAGCGAGAGAGAGGGAGGGGGGGAGCGAGAGTGAGGGAGGGAGCGAGACAGAGGGAGGGAGGGAGGAAGAGGGAGGGAGCAAGAGAGAGGGGGAGCGAGAGAGAGTGAGGGAGCGAGAGAGAGAGAGAGAGAGAGGGAGCGAGAGAGGGGGAGGGAACGAGAGAGAGAGAGAGGGAGCGAGAGAGAGGGAGAGGGAGCGAGAGAGAGAGAGAGAGGGAGCGAGAGAGAGGGAGGGATCGAGAGTGAGGGAGGGAGCGAGACAGAGGGAGGGAGGGAGCGAGAGGGAGTGAGAGAGAGGGAGAGGGAGTGAGAGAGAGCGAGCGAGAGGGAGCGAGAGCGAGCAAGAGGGAGCGAGACGGAGTGAGGGAGAGGGAGCGAGGGAGAGGGAGCGAGAGAGAGGGAGCGAGAGAGGGGGAGGGAACGAGAGAGAGAGAGAGGGAGCGAGAGAGAGGGTGAGGGAGCGAGAGAGAGGGAGAGGGAGCGAGAGAGAGGGAGAGGGAGCGAGAGAGAGGGAGAGGGAGCGAGAGAGTGTGAGAGGGAGCGAGAGAGAGTGAGAGGGAGCGAGAGAGAGGGAGGGAGCGAGAGAGAGAGAGAGAGGGAGCGAGAGAGAGGGAGCGAGAGAGAGGGAGCGAGAGAGAGGGAGGGGGGAGAGGGAGTGAGGGAGGGAGCGAGACAGAGGGAGGGAGGGAGGGAGAGGGAGGGAGCGAGATAGAGAGAGGGAGTGAGAGAGAGGGAGAGGGAGTGAGAGAGAGCGAGCGAGAGGGAGCGAGAGCGAGCAAGAGGGAGCGAGAGCGAGCAAGAGGGAGCGAGACGGAGCGAGAGGGAGTGAGGGAGAGGGAGCGAGAGGGAGAGAGAGAGGGAGCGAGAGATAGAGAGAGAGAGAGAGGGATCGAGAGAGAGAGAGAGGGAGCGAGAAAGAGGGAGAGGGAGCGAGAGAGAGGGAGAGGGAGCGAGAGAGAGGGAGAGGGAGCGAGAGAGAGGGAGAGGGAGCGAGAGAGAGGGAGAGGTTGCGAGAGAGAGTGAGAGGGAGCGAGAGAGAGGGGGAGCGAGAGAGAGGGAGGGAGCGAGAGAGAGAGAGAGAGGGAGCGAGAGAGAGGGAGCGAGAGAGAGGGAGGGGGGAGCGAGAGTGAGGGAGGGAGCGAGACAGAGGGAGGGAGGGAGAGGGAGGGAGCGAGAGAGGGAGAGGGAGTGAGAGAGAGGGAGAGGGAGTGAGAGAGAGGGAGCGAGAGGGAGCGAGAGCGAGCAAGAGGGAGCGAGAGCGAGCAAGAGGGAACGAGAGCGAGCAAGAGGGAGCGAGACGGAGCGAGAGGGAGCGAGAGGGAGTGAGGGAGAGGGAGCGAGAGGGAGTGAGGGAGAGGGAGCGAGAGAGAGAGAGAGAGGGAACGAGAGATAGAGAGAGAGGGATCGAGAGAGAGAGAGAGGGAGCGAGAGAGGGGGAGGGAATGAGTGAGAGAGAGAGGGAGCGAGAGAGAGGGAGCGAGAGCGGGAGAGGGAGCGAGAGAGAGAGAGAGGGAGCGAGAGAGAGGGAGAGAGAGCGAGAGAGAGGGATGGAGGGAGAGAGAGGGAGGGAGCAAGAGAGAGGGGGCGCGAGAGAGAGTGAGGGAGCGAGAGAGAGAGAGAGAGAGAGGGAGCGAGAGAGGGGGAGGGAACGAGAGAGAGAGAGAGGGAGCGAGAGAGAGGGAGAGGGAGCGAGAGAGAGAGAGAGAGAGGGAGCGAGAGAGAGGGAGGGATCGAGAGTGAGGGAGGGAGCGAGACAGAGGGAGGGAGGGAGCGAGAGGGAGTGAGAGAGAGGGAGAGGGAGTGAGAGAGAGCGAGCGAGAGGGAGCGAGAGCGAGCAAGAGGGAGCGAGACGGAGCGAGAGGGAGTGAGGGAGAGGGAGCGAGGGAGAGGGAGCGAGGGAGAGGGAGCGAGAGCGAGAGATAGAGAGAGAGAGAGAGAGGGAGCGAGAGAGAGAGAGAGGGAGCGAGAGAGAGGGAGAGCAAGGAGAGGGAGGGAGCGAGAGAGAGGGAGAGCAAGGAGAGGGAGGGAGCGAGAGAGAGAGAGAGAGAGGGATCGAGAGAGAGAGAGAGGGAGCGAGAGAGGGGGAGGGAACGAGAGAGAGAGAGAGGGAGCGAGAGAGAGGGAGCGAGAGAGGGGGAGGGAACGAGAGAGAGAGAGGGAGCGAGAGAGCGGGAGAGGGAGCGAAAGTGAGAGAGAGGAGAGGGAGCGAGAGAGAGGGAGAGGGAGCGAGAGAGGGAGCGAGAGAGAGGGAGAGGGAGAGGGAGCGAGAGAGAGTGAGAGGGAGCGAGAGAGAGTGAGAGGGAGCGAGAGAGAGGGAGGGAGCGAGAGAGAGGGAGGGAGCGAGAGAGAGAGAGAGAGGGAGCGAGAGAGAGGGAGCGAGAGAGAGGGAGGGGGGAGCGAGAGTGAGGGAGGGAGCGAGACAGAGGGAGGGAGGGAGGGAGAGGGAGGGAGCGAGAGAGGGAGAGGGAGTGCGAGAGAGGGAGAGGGAGTGAGAGAGAGCGAGCGAGAGGGAGCGAGAGCGAGCAAGAGGGAGCGAGAGCGAGCAAGAGGGAGCGAGAGCGAGCAAGAGGGAGCGAGAGCGAGCAAGAGGGAGCGAGAGCGAGCAAGAGGGAGCGAGACGGAGCGAGAGGGAGTGAGGGAGAGGGAGCGAGAGAGAGAGAGAGAGAGGGAGCGAGAGATAGAGAGAGAGAGAGAGGGAGCGAGAGGGAGCGAGAGAGAGGGAGAGCGAGAGAGAGCGAGGGAGCGAGAGAGAGGGAGGGAACGAGAGAGAGAGAGAGAGACGGAGCGAGAGAGAGAGAGAGGGAGCGAGAGAGAGGGAGAGCGAGAGAGAGGGAGGGAGCGAGAGAGAGAGAGAGAGGGATCGAGAGAGAGAGAGGGAGCGAGAGTGGGGGAGGGAACGAGAGAGAGAGAGAGGAAGCGAGAGAGAGGGAGCGAGAGAGGGGGAGGGAACGAGAGAGAGAGAGAGGGAGCGAGAGAGAGGGAGCGAGAGGGGGGGAGGGAACGAGAGAGAGAGAGGGAGCGAGAGAGCGGGAGAGGGAGCGAGAGAGAGAGAGAGGGAGCGAGAGAGAGGGAGGGAGCGAGAGAGAGAGAGGGAGCGAGAGAGAGGGAGGGAACGAAAGAGAGAGAGAGAGGGATCGAGAGAGAGGGAGGGATCGAGAGAGAGAGAGGGAGCGAGAGAGAGAGAGGCAGCGAGAGAGAGGGAGCGAGAGGGAGGGAGAGGGAGCGAGAGAGGGGGAGGGAGCGAGAGAGAGGGAGGGAGCGAGAGAGAGGGAGCGAGAGAGAGAGAGGGAACGAGAGAGAGAGAGGGAGCGAGAGAGAGAGAGAGGGGGAGCGAAAGAGAGGGAGGGAGGGCGCGAGAGAGAAGGAGGGAGGGAGCGAGAGAGAGGGAGAGAGAGGGAGCGAGAGAGAGGGAGGGAGGGAGCGAGAGAGAGGGAGGGAGTGAGCGAGAGAGAGGGAGGGAGGGAGGGAGCGAGAGGGAGAGAGAGAGAGAGAGGGAGGGAACGAGAGAGAGAGAGAGAGAGGGAGCGCGAGAGAGAGAGAGGGAGCGAGAGAGGGAGAGCGAGAGAGAGGGAGGGAGCGAGAGAGAGAGAGAGAGGGATCGAGAGAGAGAGCGAGAGAGGGGGAGGGAACGAGAGAGAGAGAGAGCGAGAGAGAGGGAGCGAGAGAGGGGGAGGGAACGAGAGAGAGAGAGGGAGCGAGAGAGCGGGAGAGGGAGCGAGAGAGAGAGAGAGGGAGCGAGAGAGAGGGAGGGATCGAGAGAGAGAGAGGGAGCGAGAGTGAGGGAGAGGGAGCGAGAGAGAGGGATGGAGGGAGCGAGAGAGAGAGAGAGAGAGAGAGGGAGCGAGAGAGGGGGAGGGAACGAGAGAGAGAGAGAGGGAGCGAGAGAGAGGGAGGGATCGAGAGTGAGGGAGGGAGCGAGACAGAGGGAGGGAGGGAGCGAGAGGGAGTGAGAGAGAGGGAGAGGGAGTGAGAGAGAGCGAGCGAGAGGGAGCGAGCAAGAGGGAGCGAGACGGAGCGAGAGGGAGTGAGGGAGAGGGAGCGAGGGAGAGGGAGCGAGAGAGAGAGAGAGAGAGGGAGCGAGAGATAGAGAGAGAGAGAGGGAGCGAGAGAGAGAGAGAGGGAGCGAGAGAGAGGGAGAGCTAGAGAGAGGGAGGGAGCGAGAGAGAGAGAGAGAGAGAGAGAGAGAGGGATCGAGAGAGAGAGAGGGAGCGAGAGAGGGGGAGGGAACGAGAGAGAGAGAGAGGGAGCGAGAGAGAGGGAGCGAGAGAGGGGGAGGGAACGAGAGAGAGAGAGGGAGCGAGAGAGCGGGAGAGGGAGCGAGAGAGAGAGAGAGAGAGAGGGAGCGAGAGAGAGGGAGAGGGAGCGAGAGAGAGGGAGAGGGAGCGAGAGAGAGGGAGAGGGAGCGAGAGAGAGTGAGAGGGAGCGAGAGATAGAAGAGAGAGAGAGGGAGCGAGAGAGAGAGGGAGCGAGAGAGAGGGAGAGCGAGAGAGAGGGAGGGAGAGAGAGAGAGAGAGGGATCGAGAGAGAGAGAGAGAGGGAGCGAGAGAGGGGGAGGGAACGAGTGAGAGAGAGAGGGAGCGAGAGAGAGGGAGCGAGAGAGGGGGAGGGAACGAGAGAGAGAGAGCGAGAGAGCGGGAGAGGGAGCGAGAGAGAGAGAGAGGGAGCGAGAGAGAGGGAGAGAGAGCGAGAGAGAGGGAGAGGGAGCGAGAGAGAGGGAGAAGGAGCGAGAGAGAGTGAGAGGGAGCGAGAGAGAGGGGGAGCGAGAGAGAGGGAGGGAGCGAGAGAGAGAGAGAGAGGGAGCGAGAGAGAGGGAGCGAGACAGAGGGAGGGAGAGAGGGAGAGGGAGTGAGAGAGAGCGAGCGAGAGGGAGCGAGAGCGAGCAAGAGGGAGCGAGAGCGAGCAAGAGGGAGCGAGAGCGAGCAAGAGGGAGCGAGACGGAGCGAGAGGGAGTGAGGGAGAGGGAGCGAGGGAGAGGGAGCGAGAGAGAGAGGGAGAGGGAGCGAGAGAGAGAGAGAGAGGGAGCGAGAGAGAGAGAGGGATCGAGAGTGAGGGAGGGAGCGAGACAGAGGGAGGGAGGGAGCGAGAGGGAGTGAGAGAGAGGGAGAGGGAGTGAGAGAGAGCGAGCGAGAGGGAGCGAGAGCGAGCAAGAGGGAGCGAGACGGAGCGAGAGGGAGGGAGCGAGGGAGAGGGAGCGAGGGAGAGGGAGCGAGAGAGAGGGAGCGAAAGAGAGGGAGCGAGAGAGAGAGAGAGAGGGAGCGAGAGATAGAGAGAGAGAGAGAGGGAGCGAGAGAGAGAGAGAGGGAGCGAGAGAGAGGGAGAGCGAGAGAGAGGGAGGGAGCGAGAGAGAGAGAGAGAGGGATCGAGAGAGAGAGAGGGAGCGAGAGAGGTGGAGGGAACGAGAGAGAGAGAGAGAGAGGGAGCGAGAGAGGGGGAGGGAACGAGAGAGAGAGAGGGAGCGAGAGAGCGGGAGAGGGAGCGAGAGAGAGAGAGGGAGCGAGAGAGAGGGAGAGGGAGCGAGAGAGAGGGAGAGGGAGCGAGAGAGAGGGAGAGGGAGCGAGAGAGAGGGAGAGGGAGCGAGAGAGAGTGAGAGGGAGCGAGAGAGAGTGAGAGGGAGCGAGAGAGAGGGAGGGAGCGAGAGAGAGAGAGAGAGAGAGGGAGCGAGAGAGAGGGAGCGAGAGAGAGGGAGCGAGAGAGAGGGAGGAGGGAGCGAGAGTGAGGGAGGGAGCGAGACAGAGGGAGGGAGGGAGGGAGAGGGAGGGAGCGAGAGAGGGAGAGGGAGTGAGAGAGAGGGAGATGGAGTGAGAGAGAGCGAGCGAGAGGGAGCGAGAGCGAGCAAGAGGGAGCGAGAGCGAGCAAGAGGGAGCGAGACGGAGCGAGAGGGAGTGAGGGAGAGGGAGCGAGAGAGAGAGAGGGAGGGAGCGAGAGAGAGAGACGGAGCGAGAGAGAGGGAGGGAACGAAAGAGAGAGACAGAGGGAGCGAGAGAGAGGGAGGGATCGAGAGAGAGAGAGGGAGCGAGAGAGAGAGAGGGAGCGAGAGTGAGGGAGAGGGAGCGAGAGTGAGGGAGGGAGCGAGAGAGAGAGATGGAGGGAGAGAGAGGGAGGGAGCAAGAGAGAGGGGGAGCGAGAGAGAGTGAGGGAGTGAGAGAGAGAGAGAGAGAGAGGGAGCGAGAGAGAGGGAGAGGGAGAGGGAGCGAGAGAGAGAGAGAGAGAGAGGGAGCGAGAGCGAGGGAGGGATCGAGAGTGAGGTAGGGAGCGAGACAGAGGGAGGGAGGGAGCAAGAGGGAGTGAGAGAGAGGGAGAGGGAGTGAGAGAGAGCGAGCGAGAGGGAGCGAGAGCGAGCAAGAGGGAGCGAGAGCGAGCAAGAGGGAGCGAGAGCGAGCGAGAGGGAGCGAGACGGAGCGAGAGGGAGTGAGCGAGGGAGAGGGAGCGAGGGAGAGGGAGCGAGGGAGAGGGAGCGAGGGAGAGGGAGCGAGAGAGAGGGAGCGAGAGAGAGAGAGAGAGAGTGAGCGAGAGATAGAGAGAGAGAGAGAGAGGGAGCGAGAGAGAGAGAGAGGGAGCAAGAGAGAGGGAGAGCGAGAGAGAGGGAGGGAGCGAGAGAGAGAGAGAGAGAGGGATCGAGAGAGAGAGAGGGAGCGAGAGAGGGGGAGGGAACGAGAGAGAGAGAGAGGGAGCGAGAGAGCGGGAGAGGGAGCGAGTGAGAGAGAGAGGGAGCGAGAGAGAGGGAGAGGGAGCGAGAGAGAGGGAGCGAGAGAGAGGGAGAGGGAACGAGAGAGAGGGAGAGGGAGCGAGAGAGAGGGAGCGAGAGAGAGTGAGAGGGAGCGAGAGAGAGTGAGAGGGAGCGAGAGAGAGGGAGGGAGCGAGAGAGAGAGAGAGAGGGAGCGAGAGAGAGGGAGCGAGAGAGAGGGAGGGGCGAGCGAGAGTGAGGGAGGGAGCGAGACAGAGGGAGGGAGGGAGAGGGAGGGAGCGAGAGAGGGAGAGGGAGTGAGAGAGAGGGAGAGGGAGTGAGAGAGAGCGAGCGAGAGGGAGCGAGAGCGAGCAAGAGGGAGCGAGAGCGAGCAAGAGGGAGCGAGACGGAGCGAGAGGGAGGGAGGGAGAGGGAGTGAGAGAGAGGGAGCGAGAGAGAGAGAGAGAGGGAGCGAGAGAGAGAGAGAGCGAGAGAGAGGGAGAGCGAGAGAGAGGGAGGGAGCGAGAGAGAGAGAGAGAAGGATCGAGAGAGAGAGAGAGGGAGCGAGAGAGGGGGAGGGAACGAGTGAGAGAGAGGGGGAGCGAGAGAGAGGGAGCGAGAGCGGGAGAGGGAGCGAGAGAGAGAGAGAGGGAGCGAGAGAGAGGGAGAGAGAGCGAGAGAGAGGGATGGAGGGAGAGAGAGGGAGGGAGCAAGAGAGAGGGGGAGCGAGAGAGAGTGAGGGAGCGAGAGAGAGAGAGAGAGAGAGGGAGCGAGAGAGGGGGAGGGAACGAGAGAGAGAGAGAGGGAACGAGAGAGAGGGAGAGGGAGCGAGAGAGAGAGAGAGAGAGGGAGCGAGAGAGAGGGAGGGATCGAGAGTGAGGGAGGGAGCGAGACAGAGGGAGGGAGGGAGCGTGAGGGAGTGAGAGAGAGGGAGAGGGATGGAGAGAGAGCGAGCGAGAGGGAGCGAGAGCGAGCAAGAGGGAGCGAGACGGAGCGACAGGGAGTGAGGGAGAGGGAGCGAGGGAGAGGGAGCGAGGGAGAGGGAGCGAGAGAGAGGGAGCGAGAGAGAGAGAGAGAGGGAGCGAGAGATAGAGAGAGAGAGAGAGGGAGCGAGAGAGAGAGAGAGGGAGCGAGAGAGAGGGAGAGCTAGAGAGAGGGAGGGAGCGAGAGGGATCGAGAGAGAGAGAGAGGGAGCGAGAGAGGGGGAGGGAACGAGAGAGAGAGAGAGGGAACGAGAGAGAGGGAGCGAGAGAGGGGGAGGGAACGAGAGAGAGAGAGGGAGCGAGAGAGCGGGAGAGGGAGCGAGAGAGAGGGAGAGGGAGCGAGAGAGAGGGAGAGGGAGCGAGAGAGAGGGAGAGGGAGCGAGAGAGAGGGAGAGGGAGCGAGAGAGAGGGAGAGGGAGCGAGAGAGAGGGAGAGGGAGCGAGAGAGAGGGAGAGGGAGCGAGAGAGAGGGAGAGGGAGCGAGAGAGAGGGAGAGGGAGCGAGAGAGAGTGAGAGGGAGCGAGAGAGAGGGAGGGAGGGAGAGAGAGAGAGAGAGGGAGCGAGAGAGATGGAGCGAGAGAGAGGGAGCGGGGAGCGAGAGTGAGGGAGGGAGCGAGACAGAGGGAGGGAGGGAGGGAGAGGGAGGGAGCAAGAGAGAGGGGGAGCGAGAGAGAGTGAGGGAGCGAGAGAGAGAGAGAGAGGGAGCGAGAGAGGGGGAGGGAACGAGAGAGAGAGAGAGGGAGCGAGAGAGAGGGAGAGGGAGCGAGGGAGAGGGAGCGAGAGAGAGGGAGCGAGAGAGAGGGAGCGAGAGAGAGAGAGAGAGGGAGCGAGAGATAGAGAGAGAGAGAGAGGGAGCGAGAGAGAGAGAGAGGGAGCGAGAGAGAGGGAGAGCGAGAGAGAGGGAGGGAGCGAGAGAGAGAGAGAGAGAGAGGGATCGAGAGAGAGAGAGGGAGCGAGAGAGGTGGAGGGAACGAGAGAGAGAGAGAGAGAGGGAGCGAGAGAGAGGGAGAGGGAGCGAGAGAGAGTGAGAGGGAGCGAGAGAGAGTGAGAGGGAGCGAGAGAGAGGGAGAGGGAGCGAGAGAGAGGGAGAGGGAGCGAGAGAGAGGGAGAGGGAGCGAGGGAGAGGGAGCGAGAGAGAGGGAGAGGGAGCGAGAGAGAGTGAGAGGGAGCGAGAGAGAGTGAGAGGGAGCGAGAGAGAGTGAGAGGGAGCGAGAGAGAGTGAGAGGGAGCGAGAGAGAGGGAGCGAGAGAGAGGGAGGAGGGAGGGAGAGTGAGGGAGGGAGCGAGACAGAGGGAGGGAGGGAGGGAGAGGGAGGGAGCGAGAGAGGGAGAGGGAGTGAGAGAGAGGGAGATGGAGTGAGAGAGAGCGAGCGAGAGGGAGCGAGAGCGAGCAAGAGGGAGCGAGAGCGAGCAAGAGGGAGCGAGACGGAGCGAGAGGGAGTGAGGGAGAGGGAGCGCGAGAGAGAGAGGGAGGGAGCGAGAGAGAGAGACGGAGCGAGAGAGAGGGAGGGAACGAAAGAGAGAGACAGAGGGAGCGAGAGAGAGGGAGGGATCGAGAGAGAGAGAGGGAGCGAGAGAGAGAGAGGGAGCGAGAGTGAGGGAGAGGGAGCGAGAGTGAGGGAGAGGGAGCGAGAGTGAGGGAGGGAGAGGGAGAGGGAGAGGGAGCGAGAGAGAGAGAGAGAGAGAGGGAGCGAGAGCGAGGGAGGGATCGAGAGTGAGGTAGGGAGCGAGACAGAGGGAGGGAGAGAGAGGGAGGGAGCAAGAGAGAGGGGGAGCGAGAGAGAGTGAGGGAGTGAGAGAGAGAGAGAGAGAGAGAGGGAGCGAGAGAGAGGGAGAGGGAGAGGGAGCGAGAGAGAGAGAGAGAGAGAGGGAGCGAGAGCGAGGGAGGGATCGAGAGTGAGGTAGGGAGCGAGACAGAGGGAGGGAGGGAGCGAGAGGGAGTGAGAGAGAGGGAGAGGGAGTGAGAGAGAGCGAGCGAGAGGGAGCGAGAGCGAGCAAGAGGGAGCGAGGGAGAGGGAGCGAGGGAGAGGGAGCGAGGGAGAGGGAGCGAGAGAGAGGGAGAGAGAGTGAGCGAGAGATAGAGAGAGAGAGAGAGGGAGCGAGAGAGAGGGAGAGCGAGAGAGAGGGAGGGAGCGAGAGAGAGAGAGAGAGAGGGATCGAGAGAGAGAGAGGGAGCGAGAGAGGGGGAGGAACGAGAGAGAGAGAGAGGGAGCGAGAGAGAGGGAGCGAGAGAGGGGGAGGGAACGAGAGAGAGAGAGGGAGCGAGAGAGAGGGAGAGGGAGCGAGAGAGAGTGAGAGGGAGCGAGAGAGAGGGAGAGGGAGCGAGAGAGAGGGAGAGGGAGCGAGAGAGAGGGAGAGGGAGCGAGAGAGAGGGAGAGGGAGCGAGAGAGAGTGAGAGGGAGCGAGAGAGAGTGAGAGGGAGCGAGAGAGAGAGAGAGAGAGCGAGCAAGAGGGAGCGAGACGGAGCGAGAGGGAGGGAGCGAGGGAGAGGGAGCGAGGGAGAGGGAGCGAGAGAGAGGGAGCGAAAGAGAGGGAGCGAGAGAGAGAGAGAGAGGGAGCGAGAGATAGAGAGAGAGAGAGAGGGAGCGAGAGAGAGAGAGAGGGAGCGAGAGAGAGGGAGAGCGAGAGAGAGGGAGGGAGCGAGAGAGAGAGAGAGAGGGATCGAGAGAGAGAGAGGGAGCGAGAGAGGTGGAGGGAACGAGAGAGAGAGAGAGAGAGGGAGCGAGAGAGGGGGAGGGAACGAGAGAGAGAGAGGGAGCGAGAGAGCGGGAGAGGGAGCGAGAGAGAGAGAGGGAGCGAGAGAGAGGGAGAGGGAGCGAGAGAGAGGGAGAGGGAGCGAGAGAGAGGGAGAGGGAGCGAGAGAGAGGGAGAGGGAGCGAGAGAGAGTGAGAGGGAGCGAGAGAGAGTGAGAGGGAGCGAGAGAGAGGGAGGGAGCGAGAGAGAGAGAGAGAGAGAGGGAGCGAGAGAGAGGGAGCGAGAGAGAGGGAGCGAGAGAGAGGGAGGAGGGAGCGAGAGTGAGGGAGGGAGCGAGACAGAGGGAGGGAGGGAGGGAGAGGGAGGGAGCGAGAGAGGGAGAGGGAGTGAGAGAGAGGGAGATGGAGTGAGAGAGAGCGAGCGAGAGGGAGCGAGAGCGAGCAAGAGGGAGCGAGAGCGAGCAAGAGGGAGCGAGACGGAGCGAGAGGGAGTGAGGGAGAGGGAGCGAGAGAGAGAGAGGGAGGGAGCGAGAGAGAGAGACGGAGCGAGAGAGAGGGAGGGAACGAAAGAGAGAGACAGAGGGAGCGAGAGAGAGGGAGGGATCGAGAGAGAGAGAGGGAGCGAGAGAGAGAGAGGGAGCGAGAGTGAGGGAGAGGGAGCGAGAGTGAGGGAGGGAGCGAGAGAGAGAGATGGAGGGAGAGAGAGGGAGGGAGCAAGAGAGAGGGGGAGCGAGAGAGAGTGAGGGAGTGAGAGAGAGAGAGAGAGAGAGGGAGCGAGAGAGAGGGAGAGGGAGAGGGAGCGAGAGAGAGAGAGAGAGAGAGGGAGCGAGAGCGAGGGAGGGATCGAGAGTGAGGTAGGGAGCGAGACAGAGGGAGGGAGGGAGCAAGAGGGAGTGAGAGAGAGGGAGAGGGAGTGAGAGAGAGCGAGCGAGAGGGAGCGAGAGCGAGCAAGAGGGAGCGAGAGCGAGCAAGAGGGAGCGAGAGCGAGCGAGAGGGAGCGAGACGGAGCGAGAGGGAGTGAGCGAGGGAGAGGGAGCGAGGGAGAGGGAGCGAGGGAGAGGGAGCGAGGGAGAGGGAGCGAGAGAGAGGGAGCGAGAGAGAGAGAGAGAGAGTGAGCGAGAGATAGAGAGAGAGAGAGAGAGGGAGCGAGAGAGAGAGAGAGGGAGCAAGAGAGAGGGAGAGCGAGAGAGAGGGAGGGAGCGAGAGAGAGAGAGAGAGAGGGATCGAGAGAGAGAGAGGGAGCGAGAGAGGGGGAGGGAACGAGAGAGAGAGAGAGGGAGCGAGAGAGCGGGAGAGGGAGCGAGTGAGAGAGAGAGGGAGCGAGAGAGAGGGAGAGGGAGCGAGAGAGAGGGAGCGAGAGAGAGGGAGAGGGAACGAGAGAGAGGGAGAGGGAGCGAGAGAGAGGGAGCGAGAGAGAGTGAGAGGGAGCGAGAGAGAGTGAGAGGGAGCGAGAGAGAGGGAGGGAGCGAGAGAGAGAGAGAGAGGGAGCGAGAGAGAGGGAGCGAGAGAGAGGGAGGGGCGAGCGAGAGTGAGGGAGGGAGCGAGACAGAGGGAGGGAGGGAGAGGGAGGGAGCGAGAGAGGGAGAGGGAGTGAGAGAGAGGGAGAGGGAGTGAGAGAGAGCGAGCGAGAGGGAGCGAGAGCGAGCAAGAGGGAGCGAGAGCGAGCAAGAGGGAGCGAGACGGAGCGAGAGGGAGGGAGGGAGAGGGAGTGAGAGAGAGGGAGCGAGAGAGAGAGAGAGAGGGAGCGAGAGAGAGAGAGAGCGAGAGAGAGGGAGAGCGAGAGAGAGGGAGGGAGCGAGAGAGAGAGAGAGAAGGATCGAGAGAGAGAGAGAGGGAGCGAGAGAGGGGGAGGGAACGAGTGAGAGAGAGGGGGAGCGAGAGAGAGGGAGCGAGAGCGGGAGAGGGAGCGAGAGAGAGAGAGAGGGAGCGAGAGAGAGGGAGAGAGAGCGAGAGAGAGGGATGGAGGGAGAGAGAGGGAGGGAGCAAGAGAGAGGGGGAGCGAGAGAGAGTGAGGGAGCGAGAGAGAGAGAGAGAGAGAGGGAGCGAGAGAGGGGGAGGGAACGAGAGAGAGAGAGAGGGAACGAGAGAGAGGGAGAGGGAGCGAGAGAGAGAGAGAGAGAGGGAGCGAGAGAGAGGGAGGGATCGAGAGTGAGGGAGGGAGCGAGACAGAGGGAGGGAGGGAGCGTGAGGGAGTGAGAGAGAGGGAGAGGGATGGAGAGAGAGCGAGCGAGAGGGAGCGAGAGCGAGCAAGAGGGAGCGAGACGGAGCGACAGGGAGTGAGGGAGAGGGAGCGAGGGAGAGGGAGCGAGGGAGAGGGAGCGAGAGAGAGGGAGCGAGAGAGAGAGAGAGAGGGAGCGAGAGATAGAGAGAGAGAGAGAGGGAGCGAGAGAGAGAGAGAGGGAGCGAGAGAGAGGGAGAGCTAGAGAGAGGGAGGGAGCGAGAGGGATCGAGAGAGAGAGAGAGGGAGCGAGAGAGGGGGAGGGAACGAGAGAGAGAGAGAGGGAACGAGAGAGAGGGAGCGAGAGAGGGGGAGGGAACGAGAGAGAGAGAGGGAGCGAGAGAGCGGGAGAGGGAGCGAGAGAGAGGGAGAGGGAGCGAGAGAGAGGGAGAGGGAGCGAGAGAGAGGGAGAGGGAGCGAGAGAGAGGGAGAGGGAGCGAGAGAGAGGGAGAGGGAGCGAGAGAGAGGGAGAGGGAGCGAGAGAGAGGGAGAGGGAGCGAGAGAGAGGGAGAGGGAGCGAGAGAGAGGGAGAGGGAGCGAGAGAGAGTGAGAGGGAGCGAGAGAGAGGGAGGGAGGGAGAGAGAGAGAGAGAGGGAGCGAGAGAGATGGAGCGAGAGAGAGGGAGCGGGGAGCGAGAGTGAGGGAGGGAGCGAGACAGAGGGAGGGAGGGAGGGAGAGGGAGGGAGCAAGAGAGAGGGGGAGCGAGAGAGAGTGAGGGAGCGAGAGAGAGAGAGAGAGGGAGCGAGAGAGGGGGAGGGAACGAGAGAGAGAGAGAGGGAGCGAGAGAGAGGGAGAGGGAGCGAGGGAGAGGGAGCGAGAGAGAGGGAGCGAGAGAGAGGGAGCGAGAGAGAGAGAGAGAGGGAGCGAGAGATAGAGAGAGAGAGAGAGGGAGCGAGAGAGAGAGAGAGGGAGCGAGAGAGAGGGAGAGCGAGAGAGAGGGAGGGAGCGAGAGAGAGAGAGAGAGAGAGGGATCGAGAGAGAGAGAGGGAGCGAGAGAGGTGGAGGGAACGAGAGAGAGAGAGAGAGAGGGAGCGAGAGAGAGGGAGAGGGAGCGAGAGAGAGTGAGAGGGAGCGAGAGAGAGTGAGAGGGAGCGAGAGAGAGGGAGAGGGAGCGAGAGAGAGGGAGAGGGAGCGAGAGAGAGGGAGAGGGAGCGAGGGAGAGGGAGCGAGAGAGAGGGAGAGGGAGCGAGAGAGAGTGAGAGGGAGCGAGAGAGAGTGAGAGGGAGCGAGAGAGAGTGAGAGGGAGCGAGAGAGAGGGAGCGAGAGAGAGGGAGGAGGGAGGGAGAGTGAGGGAGGGAGCGAGACAGAGGGAGGGAGGGAGGGAGAGGGAGGGAGCGAGAGAGGGAGAGGGAGTGAGAGAGAGGGAGATGGAGTGAGAGAGAGCGAGCGAGAGGGAGCGAGAGCGAGCAAGAGGGAGCGAGAGCGAGCAAGAGGGAGCGAGACGGAGCGAGAGGGAGTGAGGGAGAGGGAGCGCGAGAGAGAGAGGGAGGGAGCGAGAGAGAGAGACGGAGCGAGAGAGAGGGAGGGAACGAAAGAGAGAGACAGAGGGAGCGAGAGAGAGGGAGGGATCGAGAGAGAGAGAGGGAGCGAGAGAGAGAGAGGGAGCGAGAGTGAGGGAGAGGGAGCGAGAGTGAGGGAGGGAGAGGGAGAGGGAGAGGGAGCGAGAGAGAGAGAGAGAGAGAGGGAGCGAGAGCGAGGGAGGGATCGAGAGTGAGGTAGGGAGCGAGACAGAGGGAGGGAGAGAGAGGGAGGGAGCAAGAGAGAGGGGGAGCGAGAGAGAGTGAGGGAGTGAGAGAGAGAGAGAGAGAGAGAGGGAGCGAGAGAGAGGGAGAGGGAGAGGGAGCGAGAGAGAGAGAGAGAGAGAGGGAGCGAGAGCGAGGGAGGGATCGAGAGTGAGGTAGGGAGCGAGACAGAGGGAGGGAGGGAGCGAGAGGGAGTGAGAGAGAGGGAGAGGGAGTGAGAGAGAGCGAGCGAGAGGGAGCGAGAGCGAGCAAGAGGGAGCGAGGGAGAGGGAGCGAGGGAGAGGGAGCGAGGGAGAGGGAGCGAGAGAGAGGGAGAGAGAGTGAGCGAGAGATAGAGAGAGAGAGAGAGGGAGCGAGAGAGAGGGAGAGCGAGAGAGAGGGAGGGAGCGAGAGAGAGAGAGAGAGAGGGATCGAGAGAGAGAGAGGGAGCGAGAGAGGGGGAGGGAACGAGAGAGAGAGAGAGGGAGCGAGAGAGAGGGAGCGAGAGAGGGGGAGGGAACGAGAGAGAGAGAGGGAGCGAGAGAGAGGGAGAGGGAGCGAGAGAGAGTGAGAGGGAGCGAGAGAGAGGGAGAGGGAGCGAGAGAGAGGGAGAGGGAGCGAGAGAGAGGGAGAGGGAGCGAGAGAGAGGGAGAGGGAGCGAGAGAGAGTGAGAGGGAGCGAGAGAGAGTGAGAGGGAGCGAGAGAGAGTGAGAGGGAGCGAGAGAGAGGGAGGGAGCGAGAGAGAGAGAGAGAGGGAGCGAGAGAGAGGGAACGAGAGAGAGGGAGCGAGAGAGAGGGAGCGAGAGAGAGGGAGGGGGGGAGCAAGAGTGAGGGAGGGAGCGAGACAGAGGGAGGGAGGGAGGGAGAGGGAGGGAGCGAGATAGGGAGAGGGAGTGAGAGAGAGGGAGAGGGAGTGAGAGAGAGCGAGCGAGAGGGAGCGAGAGCGAGCAAGAGGGAGCGAGAGCGAGCAAGAGGGAGCGAGAGCGAGCAAGTGGGAGCGAGAGGGAGTGAGGGAGAGGGAGCGAGAGAGAGAGAGAGAGGGAGCGAGAGATAGAGAGAGAGAGAGAGGGATCGAGAGAGAGAGAGAGGGAGCGAGAGAGAGGGAGAGGGAGCGAGAGAGAGGGAGAGGGAGCGAGAGAGAGGGAGAGGGAGCGAGAGAGAGGGAGAGGGAGCGAGAGAGAGGGAGAGGGAGCGAGAGAGAGTGAGAGGGAGCGAGAGAGAGGGGGAGCGAGAGAGAGGGAGGGAGCGAGAGAGAGAGAGAGAGGGAGCGAGAGAGAGGGAGCGAGAGAGAGGGAGCGAGAGAGAGGGAGCGAGAGAGAGGGAGGGGGGAGCGAGAGTGAGGGAGGGAGCGAGACAGAGGGAGGGAGAGAGAGAGAGGGATCGAGAGAGAGAGAGAGGGAGTGAGAGAGAGGGAGAGGGAGTGAGAGAGAGGGAGAGGGAGTGAGAGAGAGCGAGCGAGAGGGAGCGAGAGCGAGCAAGAGGGAGCGAGAGCGAGCAAGAGGGAGCGAGAGCGAGCAAGAGGGAGCGAGACGGAGCGAGAGGGAGTGAGGGAGAGGGAGCGAGAGGGAGTGAGGGAGAGGGAGCGAGAGAGAGAGAGAGAGGGAGCGAGAGAGAGAGAGAGCGAGAGAGAGGGAGAGCGAGAGAGAGGGAGGGAGCGAGAGAGAGAGAGAGAAGGATCGAGAGAGAGAGAGAGGGAGCGAGAGAGTGGGAGGGAACGAGTGAGAGAGAGAGGGAGCGAGAGAGAGGGAGCGAGAGCGGGAGAGGGAGCGAGAGAGAGAGAGAGGGAGCGAGAGAGAGCGAGAGAGAGGGATGGAGGGAGAGAGAGGGAGGGAGCAAGAGAGAGGGGGAGCGAGAGAGAGTGAGGGAGCGAGAGAGAGAGAGAGAGAGAGAGGGAGCGAGAGAGGGGGAGGGAACGAGAGAGAGAGAGAGGGAGCGAGAGAGAGGGAGAGGGAGCGAGAGAGAGAGAGAGAGAGGGAGCGAGAGAGAGGGAGGGATCGAGAGTGAGGGAGGGAGGGAGCGAGAGGGAGTGAGAGAGAGGGAGAGGGAGTGAGAGAGAGCGAGCGAGAGGGAGCGAGAGCGAGCAAGAGGTAGCGAGACGGAGCGACAGGGAGTGAGGGAGAGGGAGCGAGGGAGAGGGAGCGAGAGAGAGGGAGCGAGAGAGAGAGAGAGAGGGAGCGAGAGATAGAGAGAGAGAGAGAGGGAGCGAGAGAGAGAGAGAGGGAGCGAGAGAGAGGGAGAGCTAGAGAGAGGGAGGGAGCGAGAGAGAGAGGGATCGAGAGAGAGAGAGGGAGCGAGAGAGGGGGAGGGAACGAGAGAGAGAGAGAGGGAGCGAGAGAGAGGGAGCGAGAGAGGGGGAGGGAACGAGAGAGAGAGAGGGAGCGAGAGAGCGGGAGAGGGAGCGAGAGAGAGAGAGAGGGAGCGAGAGAGAGGGAGAGGGAGCGAGAGAGAGGGAGAGGGAGCGAGAGAGAGGGAGAGGGAGCGAGAGAGGGGGAGAGGGAGCGAGAGAGAGTGAGAGGGAGCGAGAGAGAGTGAGAGGGAGCGAGAGAGAGGGAGGGAGCGAGAGAGAGAGAGAGAGGGAGCGAGAGAGAGGGAGCGAGAGAGAGGGAGGGGGGAGCGAGAGTGAGGGAGGGAGCGAGACAGAGGGAGGGAGGGAGGGAGAGGGAGGAAGCAAGAGAGAGGGGGAGCGAGAGAGAGTGAGGGAGCGAGAGAGAGAGAGAGAGAGAGAGAGGGAGCGAGAGTGGGGGAGGGAACGAGAGAGAGAGAGAGGGAGCGAGAGAGAGGGAGAGGGAGCGAGAGAGAGAGAGAGAGGGAGCGAGAGAGAGGGAGGGATCGAGAGTGAGGGAGGGAGCGAGACAGAGGGAGGGAGGGAGCGAGAGAGAGGGAGAGGGAGTGAGAGAGAGCGAGCGAGAGGGAGCGAGAGCGAGCAAGAGGGAGCGAGACCCAGGAAGTGTAAAAGATTGTAGCTTAGTCGGGCAGTATGGTCGGCACGGGCTTGGAGGGCCGAAGGGCCTGTTCCTGTGCTGTACATTTCTTTGTTCTTTGTTCTTTGAGACGGAGTGAGGGAGAGGGAGCGAGGGAGAGGGAGCGAGAGAGAGGGAGCGAGAGAGGGGGAGGGAACGAGAGAGAGAGAGAGGGAGCGAGAGAGCGGGAGAGGGAGCGAGTGAGAGAGAGAGGGAGCGAGAGAGAGGGTGAGGGAGCGAGAGAGAGGGAGAGGGAGCGAGAGAGAGGGAGAGGGAGCGAGAGAGAGCGAGAGGGAGCGAGAGAGTGTGAGAGGGAGCGAGAGAGAGTGAGAGGGAGCGAGAGAGAGGGAGGGAGCGAGAGAGAGAGAGAGAGGGAGCGAGAGAGAGGGAGCGAGAGAGAGGGAGGGGGGAGCGAGAGTGAGGGAGGGAGCGAGACAGAGGGAGGGAGGGAGGGAGAGGGAGGGAGCGAGATAGAGAGAGGGAGTGAGAGAGAGGGAGAGGGAGTGAGAGAGAGCGAGCGAGAGGGAGCGAGAGCGAGCAAGAGGGAGCGAGAGCGAGCAAGAGGGAGCGAGACGGAGCGAGAGGGAGTGAGGGAGAGGGAGCGAGAGAGAGAGAGAGAGGGAGCGAGAGGTAGAGAGAGAGAGAGAGGGATCGAGAGAGAGAGAGAGGGAGCGAGAAAGAGGGAGAGGGAGCGAGAAAGAGGGAGAGGGAGCGAGAGAGAGGGAGAGGGAGCGAGAGAGAGGGAGAGGGAGCGAGAGAGAGGGAGAGGGAGCGAGAGAGAGGGAGAGGGAGCGAGAGAGAGTGAGAGGGAGCGAGAGAGAGGGAGGGAGCGAGAGAGAGGGAGGGAGCGAGAGAGAGAGAGAGAGGGAGCGAGAGAGAGGGAGCGAGAGAGAGGGAGGGGGGGAGCGAGAGTGAGGGAGGGAGCGAGACAGAGGGAGGGAGGGAGAGGGAGGGAGCGAGAGAGGGAGAGGGAGTGAGAGAGAGGGAGAGGGAGTGAGAGAGAGCGAGCGAGAGGGAGCGAGAGCGAGCAAGAGGGAGCGAGAGCGAGCAAGAGGGAGCGAGACGGAGCGAGAGGGAGCGAGACGGAGCGAGAGGGAGCGAGACGGAGCGAGAGGGAGTGAGGGAGAGGGAGCGAGAGGGAGTGAGGGAGAGGGAGCGAGAGAGAGAGAGAGAGGGAACGAGAGATAGAGAGAGAGGGATCGAGAGAGAGAGAGAGAGAGGGATCGAGAGAGGGGGAGGGAATGAGTGAGAGAGAGAGGGAGCGAGAGAGAGGGAGCGAGAGCGGGAGAGGGAGCGAGAGAGAGAGAGAGGGAGCGAGAGAGAGGGAGAGAGAGCGAGAGAAAGGGATGGAGGGAGAGAGAGGGAGGGAGCAAGAGAGAGGGGGCGCGAGAGAGAGTGAGGGAGCGAGAGAGAGAGAGAGAGAGAGAGGGAGCGGGAGAGGGGGAGGGAACGAGAGAGAGAGAGAGGGAGCGAGAGAGAGGGAGAGGGAGCGAGAGAGAGAGAGAGAGGGAGCAAGAGAGAGGGAGGGATCGAGAGTGAGGGAGGGAGCGAGACAGAGGGAGGGAGGGAGCGAGAGGGAGTGAGAGAGAGGGAGAGGGAGTGAGAGAGAGCGAGCGAGAGGGAGCGAGAGCGAGCAAGAGGGAGCGAGACGGAGCGAGAGGGAGTGAGGGAGAGGGAGCGAGGGAGAGGGAGCGAGAGAGAGGGAGCGAGAGAGAGAGAGAGAGGGAGCGAGAGATAGAGAGAGAGAGAGAGAGGGAGCGAGAGAGAGAGAGAGGGAGCGAGAGAGAGAGAGAGCAAGGAGAGGGAGGGAGCGAGAGAGAGAGAGAGAGAGAGAGGGATCGAGAGAGAGAGAGAGGGAGCGAGAGAGGGGGAGGGAACGAGAGAGAGAGAGAGGGAGCGAGAGAGAGGGAGCGAGAGAGGGGGAGGGAACGAGAGAGAGAGAGGGAGCGAGAGAGCGGGAGAGGGAGCGAAAGAGAGAGAGAGGGAGAGGGAGCGAGAGAGAGGGAGAGGGAGCGAGAGAGGGAGCGAGAGAGAGGGAGAGGGAGAGGGAGCGAGAGAGAGTGAGAGGGAGCGAGAGAGAGTGAGAGGGAGCGAGAGAGAGGGAGGGAGCGAGAGAGAGAGAGAGAGGGAGCGAGAGAGAGGGAGCGAGAGGGAGGGGGGAGCGAGAGTGAGGGAGGGAGCGAGACAGAGGGAGGGAGGGAGGGAGAGGGAGGGAGCGAGAGAGGGAGAGGGAGTGCGAGAGAGGGAGAGGGAGTGAGAGAGAGCGAGCGAGAGGGAGCGAGAGCGAGCAAGAGGGAGCGAGAGCGAGCAAGAGGGAGCGAGAGCGAGCAAGAGGGAGCGAGAGCGAGCAAGAGGGAGCGAGACGGAGCGAGAGGGAGTGAGGGAGAGGGAGCGACAGGGAGAGAGAGAGGGAGCGAGAGATAGAGAGAGAGAGAGGGAGCGAGAGGGAGCGAGAGAGAGGGAGAGCGAGAGAGAGCGAGGGAGCGAGAGAGAGGGAGCGAGAGAGAGGGAGAGGGAGCGAGAGAGAGGGAGAGGGAGCGAGAGAGAGGGAGAGGGAGCGAGAGAGAGGGAGAGGGAGAGAGAGAGAGGGAGAGGGAGCGAGCAAGAGGAAGCGAGAGCGAGCAAGAGGGAGCGAGACGGAGCGAGCGAGAGGGAGCGAGAGCGAGCAAGAGGGAGCGAGAGCGAGCAAGAGGGAGCGAGACGGAGCAAGAGGGAGTGAGGGAGAGGGAGCGAGAGGGAGTGAGGGAGAGGGAGCGAGAGAGAGAGAGGGAGCGAGAGATAGAGAGAGAGAGAGAGGGAGCGAGAGAGAGAGGGAGCGAGAGAGAGAGGGAGCGAGAGAGAGAGGGAGCGAGAGAGAGAGGGAGCGAGAGAGAGGGAGAGCGAGAGAGAGGGAGGGAGCGAGAGAGAGAGAGAGAGGGATCGAGAGAGAGAGAGGGAGCGAGAGAGGGGGAGGGAACGAGTGAGAGAGAGAGGGAGCGAGAGAGAGGGAGCGAGAGAGAGAGAGCGAGAGAGCGGGAGAGGGAGCGAGAGAGAGGGAGAGAGAGCGAGAGAGAGGGAGAGGGAGCGAGTGAGAGGGAGAGGGAGCGAGAGAGAGTGAGAGGGAGCGAGAGAGAGGGGGAGGTAGAGAGAGGGAGCGAGACAGAGGGAGGGAGAGAGGGAGAGGGAGTGAGAGAGAGCGAGCGAGAGGGAGCGAGAGCGAGCAAGAGGGAGCGAGAGCGAGCAAGAGGGAGCGAGACGGAGCGAGAGGGAGCGAGGGAGAGGGAGCGAGGGAGAGGGAGCGAGGGAGAGGGAGCGAGGGAGAGGGAGCGAGAGAGAGAGGGAGAGGGAGCGAGAGAGAGAGAGAGAGGGAGCGAGAGAGAGGGAGGGATCGAGAGTGAGGGAGGGAGCGAGACAGAGGGAGGGAGGGAGCGAGAGGGAGTGAGAGAGAGGGAGAGGGAGTGAGAGAGAGCGAGCGAGAGGGAGCGAGAGCGAGCAAGAGGGAGCGAGACGGAGCGATAGGGAGTGAGCGAGGGAGCGAGGGAGAGGGAGCGAGAGAGAGGGAGAGCGAGAGAGAGGGAGGGAGCGAGAGAGAGAGAGAGAGAGGGATCGAGAGAGAGAGAGGGAGCGAGAGAGGGGGAGGGAACGAGAGAGAGAGAGAGACAGGAAGCGAGAGAGGGGGAGGGAACGAGAGAGAGAGAGGGAGCGAGAGAGCGGGAGGGGGAGCGAGAGAGAGAGAGAGGGAGCGAGAGAGAGGGAGAGGGAGCGAGAGAGAGGGAGAGGGAGCGAGAGAGAGGGAGAGGGAGCGAGAGAGAGGGAGAGGGAGCGAGAGAGAGAGAGGAGGGAGCGAGAGAGAGAGAGGGAGCGAGAGAGAGGGAGGGAACGAAAGAGAGAGACAGAGGGAGCGAGAGAGAGGGAGGGATCGAGAGAGAGAGAGGGAGCGAGAGAGAGAGATGGAGCGAGAGTGAGGGAGAGGGAGCGAGAGTGAGGGAGGGAGCGAGAGAGAGGGATGGAGCGAGAGAGAGGGATGGAGGGAGAGAGAGGGAGGGAGCAAGAGAGAGGGGGAGCGAGAGAGAGTGAGGGAGCGAGAGAGAGAGAGAGAGAGAGAGGGAGCGAGAGAGGGGGAGGGAACGAGAGAGAGAGAGAGAGGGAGCGAGAGAGAGGGAGAGGGAGCGAGAGAGAGTGAGAGAGAGAGGGAGCGAGAGAGAGGGAGGGATCGAGAGAGTGAGGGAGGGAGCGAGACAGAGGGAGGGAGGGAGCGAGAGGGAGTGAGAGAGAGGGAGAGGGAGTGAGAGAGAGCGAGCGAGAGGGAGCGAGAGCGAGCAAGAGGGAGCGAGACGGAGCGAGAGGGAGTGAGGAGGGAGCGAGGGAGAGGGAGCGAGGGAGAGAGAGAGAGTGAGCGAGAGATAGAGAGAGAGAGGGAGCGAGAGGGAGGGAGAGGGAGCGAGAGAGAGTGAGAGGGAGCGAGAGAGAGTGAGAGGGAGCGAGAGAGAGGGAGGGAGCGAGAGAGAGGGAGGGAGCGAGAGAGAGAGAGAGAGGGAGCGAGAGAGAGGGAGCGAGAGAGAGGGAGCGAGAGAGAGGGAGCGAGAGAGAGGGAGGGGGGAGCGAGAGTGAGGGAGGGAGCGAGACAGAGGGAGGGAGGGAGGGAGAGGGAAGGAGCGAGAGAGGGAGAGGGAGTGAGAGAGAGCGAGCGAGAGGGAGCGAGAGCGAGCAAGAGGGAGCGAGAGCGAGCAAGAGGGAGCGAGACGGAGCGAGAGGGAGTGAGGGAGAGGGAGCGAGAGAGAGAGAGAGAGGGAGCGAGAGATAGAGAGTGAGAGAGGGAGCGAGAGGGAGCGAGAGAGAGGGAGAGCGAGAGAGAGCGAGGGAGCGAGAGAGAGGGATCGAGAGAGAGAGAGAGGGAGCGAGAGAGAGGGAGAGGGAGCGAGAGAGAGGGAGAGGGAGCGAGAGAGAGGGAGAGGAAGCGAGAGAGAGGGAGCGAGAGCGAGCAAGAGGAAGCGAGAGCGAGCAAAAGGGAGCGAGACGGCGCGAGCGAGAGGGAGCGAGAGCGAGCAAGAGGGAGCGAGAGCGAGCAAGAGGGAGCGAGACGGAGCGAGAGGGAGTGAGGGAGAGAGGGAGCGAGAGGGAGTGAGGGAGAGGGAGCGAGAGAGAGAGAGGGATCGAGAGATAGAGAGAGAGAGAGAGGGAGCGAGAGAGAGAGGGAGCGAGAGAGAGAGGGAGCGAGAGAGAGGGAGAGCGAGAGAGAGGGAGGGAGCGAGAGAGAGAGAGAGAGGGATCGAGAGAGAGAGAGAGAGAGGGAGCGAGAGAGGGGGAGGGAACGAGGGAGAGAGAGAGGGAGCGAGAGAGAGGGAGCGAGAGAGGGGGGAGGGAACGAGAGAGAGAGAGCGAGAGAGCGGGAGAGGGAGCGAGAGAGAGAGAGAGGGAGCGAGAGAGAGGGAGAGAGAGCGAGAGAGAGGGAGAGGGAGCGAGTGAGAGGGAGAGGGAGCGAGAGAGAGTGAGAGGGAGCGAGAGAGAGAGGGAGCGAGAGAGTGGGAGGGAACGAGTGAGAGAGAGAGGGAGCGAGAGAGAGGGAGCGAGAGCGGGAGAGGGAGCGAGAGAGAGAGAGAGGGAGCGAGAGAGAGCGAGAGAGAGGGATGAAGGGAGAGAGAGGGAGGGAGCAAGAGAGAGGGGGAGCGAGAGAGAGTGAGGGAGCGAGAGAGAGAGAGCGAGAGAGAGGGAGCGAGAGAGGGGGAGGGAACGAGAGAGAGAGAGAGGGAGCGAGAGAGAGGGAGAGGGAGCGAGAGAGAGAGAGAGAGAGGGAGCGAGAGAGAGGGAGGGATCGAGAGTGAGGGAGGGAGCGAGACAGAGGGAGGGAGGGAGCGAGAGGGAGTGAGAGAGAGGGAGAGGGAGTGAGAGAGAGCGAGCGAGAGGGAGCGAGAGCGAGCAAGAGGTAGCGAGACGGAGCGACAGGGAGTGAGGGAGAGGGAGCGAGGGAGAGGGAGCGAGGGAGAGGGAGCGAGAGAGAGGGAGCGAGAGAGAGAGAGAGAGGGAGCGAGAGATAGAGAGAGAGAGAGAGGGAGCGAGAGAGAGAGAGAGGGAGCGAGAGAGAGGGAGAGCTAGAGAGAGGGAGGGAGCGAGAGAGAGAGGGATCGAGAGAGAGAGAGGGAGCGAGAGAGGGGGAGGGAACGAGAGAGAGAGAGAGGGAGCGAGAGAGAGGGAGCGAGAGAGGGGGAGGGAACGAGAGAGAGAGAGGGAGCGAGAGAGCGGGAGAGGGAGCGAGAGAGAGAGAGAGGGAGCGAGAGAGAGGGAGCGAGAGAGAGGGAGAGGGAGCGAGAGAGAGGGAGAGGGAGCGAGAGAGAGGGAGAGGGAGCGAGAGAGAGGGAGAGGGAGCGAGAGAGAGGGAGAGGGAGCGAGAGAGAGGGAGAGGGAGCGAGAGAGAGGGAGGGAGCGAGAGAGAGAGAGAGAGGGAGCGAGAGAGAGGGAGCGAGAGAGAGGGAGGGGGGAGCGAGAGTGAGGGAGGGAGCGAGAGAGAGAGAGAGAGAGAGAGAGGGAGCGAGAGTGGGGGAGGGAACGAGAGAGAGAGAGAGGGAGCGAGAGAGAGGGAGAGGGAGCGAGAGAGAGAGAGAGAGGGAGCGAGAGAGAGGGAGGGATCGAGAGTGAGGGAGGGAGCGAGACAGAGGGAGGGAGGGAGCGAGAGAGAGGGAGAGGGAGTGAGAGAGAGCGAGCAAGAGGGAGCGAGAGCGAGCAAGAGGGAGCGAGAGCGAGCAAGAGGGAGCGAGACCCAGGAAGTGTAAAAGATTGTAGCTTAGTCGGGCAGTATGGTCGGCACGGGCTTGGAGGGCCGAAGGGCCTGTTCCTGTGCTGTACATTTCTTTGTTCTTTGTTCTTTGAGACGGAGTGAGGGAGAGGGAGCGAGGGAGAGGAGCGAGAGAGAGGGAGCGAGAGAGGGGGAGGGAACGAGAGAGAGAGAGAGGGAGCGAGAGAGCGGGAGAGGGAGCGAGTGAGAGAGGAGAGGGAGCGAGAGAGAGGGTGAGGGAGCGAGAGAGAGGGAGAGGGAGCGAGAGAGAGGGAGAGGGAGCGAGAGAGAGCGAGAGGGAGCGAGAGAGTGTGAGAGGGAGCGAGAGAGAGTGAGAGGGAGCGAGAGAGAGTGAGAGGGAGCGAGAGAGAGGGAGGGAGCGAGAGAGAGAGAGAGAGGGAGCGAGAGAGAGGGAGCGAGAGAGAGGGAGGGGGGAGCGAGAGTGAGGGAGGGAGCGAGACAGAGGGAGGGAGGGAGGGAGAGGGAGGGAGCGAGATAGAGAGAGGGAGTGAGAGAGAGGGAGAGGGAGTTAGAGAGAGCGAGCGAGAGGGAGCGAGAGCGAGCAAGAGGGAGCGAGAGCGAGCAAGAGGGAGCGAGACGGAGCGAGAGGGAGTGAGGGAGAGGGAGCGAGAGAGAGAGAGAGAGAGGGAGCGAGAGGGAGCGAGAGAGAGAGAGGGATCGAGAGAGAGAGAGAGGGAGCGAGAAAGAGGGAGAGGGAGCGAGAGAGAGGGAGAGGGAGCGAGAGAGAGGGAGAGGGAGCGAGAGAGAGGGAGAGGGAGCGAGAGAGAGGGAGAGGGAGCGAGAGAGAGTGAGAGGGAGCAAGAGAGAGGGGGAGCGAGAGAGAGGGAGGGAGCGAGAGAGAGAGAGAGAGGGAGCGAGAGAGAGGGAGCGAGAGAGAGGGAGAGGGAGCGAGAGAGAGGGAGAGGGAGCGAGAGAGAGTGAGAGGGAGCGAGAGAGAGGGGGAGCGAGAGAGAGGGAGGGAGCGAGAGAGAGAGAGAGAGGGAGCGAGAGAGAGGGAGCGAGAGAGAGGGAGGGGGGAGCGAGAGTGAGGGAGGGAGCGAGACAGAGGGAGGGAGGGAGAGGGAGGGAGCGAGAGAGGGAGAGGGAGTGAGAGAGAGGGAGAGGGAGTGAGAGAGAGCGAGCGAGAGGGAGCGAGAGCGAGCAAGAGGGAGCGAGAGCGAGCAAGAGGGAGCGAGAGCGAGCAAGAGGGAGCGAGACGGAGCGAGAGGGAGCGAGACGGAGCGAGAGGGAGTGAGGGAGAGGGAGCGAGAGGGAGTGAGGGAGAGGGAGCGAGAGAGAGAGAGAGAGGGAACGAGAGATAGAGAGAGAGGGATCGAGGATCGAGAGAGAGAGAGAGGGAGCGAGAGAGGGGGAGGGAATGAGTGAGAGAGAGAGGGAGCGAGAGAGAGGGAGCGAGAGCGGGAGAGGGAGCGAGAGAGAGAGAGAGGGAGCGAGAGAGAGGGAGAGAGAGCGAGAGAGAGGGATGGAGGGAGAGAGAGGGAGGGAGCAAGAGAGAGGGGGCGCGAGAGAGAGTGAGGGAGCGAGAGAGAGAGAGAGAGAGAGAGGGAGCGGGAGAGGGGGAGGGAACGAGAGAGAGAGAGAGGGAGCGAGAGAGAGGGAGAGGGAGCGAGAGAGAGAGAGAGAGGGAGCGAGAGAGAGGGAGGGATCGAGAGTGAGGGAGGGAGCGAGACAGAGGGAGGGAGGGAGCGAGAGGGAGTGAGAGAGAGGGAGAGGGAGTGAGAGAGAGCGAGCGAGAGCGAGCAAGAGGGAGCGAGACGGAGCGAGAGGGAGTGAGGGAGAGGGAGCGAGGGAGAGGGAGCGAGGGAGAGGGAGCGAGAGAGAGGGAGCGAGAGAGAGGGAGCGAGAGAGAGAGAGAGAGGGAGCGAGAGATAGAGAGAGAGAGAGAGGGAGCGAGAGAGAGAGAGAGGGAGCGAGAGAGAGGGAGAGCAAGGAGAGGGAGGGAGCGAGAGAGAGAGAGAGAGAGAGGGATCGAGAGAGAGAGAGAGGGAGCGAGAGAGGGGGAGGGAACGAGAGAGAGAGAGAGGGAGCGAGAGAGAGGGAGCGAGAGAGGGGGAGGGAACGAGAGAGAGAGAGGGAGCGAGAGAGCGGGAGAGGGAGCGAAAGAGAGAGAGAGGGAGAGGGAGCGAGAGAGAGGGAGAGGGAGCGAGAGAGGGAGCGAGAGAGAGGGAGAGGGAGAGGGAGCGAGAGAGAGTGAGAGGGAGCGAGAGAGAGTGAGAGGGAGCGAGAGAGAGGGAGGGAGCGAGAGAGAGAGAGAGAGGGTGCGAGAGAGAGGGAGCGAGAGAGAGGGAGGGGGGAGCGAGAGTGAGGGAGGGAGCGAGACAGAGGGAGGGAGGGAGGGAGAGGGAGGGAGCGAGAGAGGGAGAGGGAGTGCGAGAGAGGGAGAGGGAGTGAGAGAGAGCGAGCGAGAGGGAGCGAGAGCGAGCAAGAGGGAGCGAGAGCGAGCAAGAGGGAGCGAGAGCGAGCAAGAGGCAGCGAGAGCGAGCAAGAGGCAGCGAGACGGAGCGAGAGGGAGTGAGGGAGAGGGAGCGAGAGGGAGAGAGAGAGGGAGCGAGAGATAGAGAGAGAGAGAGGGAGCGAGAGGGAGCGAGAGAGAGGGAGAGCGAGAGAGAGCGAGGGAGCGAGAGAGAGGGAGCGAGAGAGAGGGAGAGGGAGCGAGAGAGAGGGAGAGGGAGCGAGAGAGAGGGAGAGGGAGCGAGAGAGAGGGAGAGGGAGCGAGAGAGAGGGAGAGGGAGCGAGCAAGAGGAAGCGAGAGCGAGCAAGAGGGAGCGAGACGGAGCGAGCGAGAGGGAGCGAGAGAGAGCAAGAGGGAGCGAGACGGAGCGAGCAAGAGGGAGCGAGAGCGAGCAAGAGGGAGCGAGACGGAGCAAGAGGGAGCGAGACGGAGCAAGAGGGAGTGAGGGAGAGGGAGCGAGAGGGAGTGAGGGAGAGGGAGCGAGAGAGAGAGAGGGAGCGAGAGATAGAGAGAGAGAGAGAGGGAGCGAGAGAGAGAGAGAGGGAGCGAGAGAGAGAGAGAGGGAGCGAGAGAGAGAGGGAGCGAGAGAGAGGGAGAGCGAGAGAGAGGGAGGGAGCGAGAGAGAGAGAGAGAGGGATCGAGAGAGAGAGAGGGAGCGAGAGAGGGGGAGGGAACGAGTGAGAGAGAGAGGGAGCGAGAGAGAGGGAGCGAGAGAGAGAGAGCGAGAGAGCGGGAGAGGGAGCGAGAGAGAGAGAGAGTGAGCGAGAGAGAGGGAGAGCGAGCGAGAGAGAGGGAGAGGGAGCGAGTGAGAGGGAGAGGGAGCGAGAGAGAGTGAGAGGGAGCGAGAGAGAGGGGGAGGTAGAGAGAGGGAGGGAGCGAGAGAGAGAGAGAGAGGGAGCGAGAGAGAGGGAGCGAGACAGAGGGAGGGAGAGAGGGAGAGGGAGTGAGAGAGAGCGAGCGAGAGGGAGCGAGAGCGAGCAAGAGGGAGCGAGAGCGAGCAAGAGGGAGCGAGACGGAGCGAGAGGGAGTGAGGGAGAGGGAGCGAGGGAGAGGGAGCGAGGGAGAGGGAGCGAGAGAGAGAGGGAGAGGGAGCGAGAGAGAGAGGGAGAGGGAGCGAGAGAGAGGGAGGGATCGAGAGTGAGGGAGGGAGCGAGACAGAGGGAGGGAGGGAGCGAGAGGGAGTGAGAGAGAGGGAGAGGGAGTGAGAGAGAGCGAGCGAGAGGGAGCGAGAGCGAGCAAGAGGGAGCGAGACGGAGCGATAGGGAGTGAGCGAGGGAGCGAGGGAGAGGGAGCGAGAGAGAGGGAGAGCGAGAGAGAGGGAGGGAGCGAGAGAGAGAGAGAGAGAGAGGGATCGAGAGAGAGAGGGAGCGAGAGAGGGGGAGGGAACGAGAGAGAGAGAGAGACAGGAAGCGAGAGAGGGGGAGGGAACGAGAGAGAGAGAGGGAGCGAGAGAGCGGGAGAGGGAGCGAGAGAGAGGGAGAGGGAGCGAGAGAGAGAGAGGGAGGGAGCGAGAGAGAGAGAGGGAGCGAGAGAGAGGGAGG